>NC_053163.1:127266530-127291530 GCF_016835505.1 Polypterus senegalus | reverse complement strand
CAAAAGTCTCAAAAAAATTATAGTAAAGTTTACATTAGAGCAAACAGACAGAAGTTATTACTCCGTGAAATAACGGAACGGTGAAAAGAGATCGAATATATTGTTTGGATTTAAACTTAAGTCGGAGACTTGCCATCAGATAAAAGTAGTGTTTCTTCCCAATAAAGAGGCATTTCCGCGAGAATGAAAAGATTTGTTGTTTGGTGAAAGTGAAATCCACATACGCGAGTGGCAGAAACACGAAGTGGCTGGCATGTAGCACAGGATGGGGGGTGTTGGTGAGAGAAGCGAGTAAGGGGCAAAGCCCCCTAGTGTTTTTAAATGCAAACTCCATGCATTCCCCTGCTGAACCAATTAACATCTTTCTTTTATGTGCTCATGGCTGCATTTCTTTATTTTATATATAAATATGCAATATATCATTCTATCAAATCAATTTTTCAGTTGGTAGACACTTGAGTAGGCTACTTATTTTGAGTGTTGCTTTTGCAGAACTGATATTATTCTAAGATACCAGTAATCCACATGCTACCTTTTTAAATGCTTTATCACTCTTACATATGTCTCCTTATTTTTCTCTCTTCAGGGTGGCACTTCCAACTGGTACTTCACGCTGATTCTGCTTGTAATAAGTGGCTTTTGCAACTTTGCCCAGAATGTGATTGCTTTCAGCGTATTAAACCTGATCAGTCCTCTTAGCTACTCAGTAGCTAATGCCACTAAACGTATAATGGTCATCACTGTGTCTCTGTTGATGTTGAGGAATCCAGTGACTTCTACTAATTTGTTGGGCATGATGACAGCCATTCTAGGTGTTTTCCTGTACAATAAGGTAAGATGATGAGTAAATGAAATATGCATTATTTAAAATGTGGATTTTTTTTTTTGCTGTGCATACACATTTGTTTTACTGAAATGTTGATAAATAAACTACTTCTAAAAAAATCTTGTGCACTAAAATGGAATATGCTCAAACATGTCCAAGCATTTTGTATTGCAGACCCATTTCCCCACCAATTCATTGGTCACAGGTCCATCCAATTTGCAGAATACCCATTATATAAAGTTGTACTTATTCAAATAACTGTGAAAAGTTAGTTGAAAAATGTATAATTATAGAGCAGAAGTTTTATTTATTTATTTTTTTTAAAAAAACAATTAAAACATTGACAGGAAGTGAATATATCTCGAATATATTCATATGCAAGGTGCTTCAATAACTATAAAGTTAATGCACATGGACAGTTTCACACACCCTGGGTGTTCGGGTCTGCAATTCAAGTGCATCTTTGTGTCTGAGCATGTTCCATTTCCATCCACAAGAGCATTTTATGGAAGTGGTTAACTTTAAAGTATTTTAGTAAAAAAAATGTTGTCAAGTCATGCAAGCATTTGCTCACAAGTGCATTATGTGTCATGAGTGATGCAGGATTTTTTTTAATGGATGGTTTTGATATTGCTTGTTGTCCACAATTGGCCACCATAGCTGCTCCGTTTTGCATAATGAGATGAAAAAATGTGTTTAGCTATCTCTAAAAACTTAACGGTATAAGTGACATCTGAAATAAAAGTATTTTCAGATGGAGTACACATTCAAGAACTGGAAAATGTTACAAGACTTCACAATTGTAGAGAAACACTAAGCAATTAATTGATTTGAATGTTACTAATTGCAGTTTAACAACATATTCATTTGTCCACTTTCAAACACACATATATTTTTTGAAGGTATGTACTGTTGTTTTTCATGATCACCAATAGTTAAATTAGTAGTGAATTGTCTTCATAGGGGATAGTGGGAGTGAGGCAAAAAAAAGTATTTTCATGACAAGAGTGTATACTCCTAAAAGTGTCCAGTCTTAGGTATTTTAAACTAAAATTCTAACTATAGAACCCCTGTCCAGTGGTGTTATGTGTTATTATCATAATAATATTTATATATTTACTGTTTGAGATTTTTCTAGAGAGAGGATACTCCAGCTCTTATGTATATATTCCTCTCACACTCATCTGACAGCATATGCTTGCAGCAGTGGCTTGTACCTGATGCTGTTTGTAGAAGTACAAAAGCTTCCTCTGCCGATATTCACATTTGTGCTCTAATGGTAGACTTCTTAGGCGTAAAACCAAACTGCTCTGGTCACTAGTAGGTGGGCAAGTGATCACGGATCCTAATGAGGATCACCCTAGCAAGGACCTTACCAAGAGCAGTGTTATCCCCCTGTAGTTGCTGCAATCCAGGGTGACCACCCTTCCCTTTCCAGATAAGGATGACGTCCTGTTTTTCCAGTCAGTTAGTATGACACCAATCTCCCAAATGGAAGCAAAGATTGCTTGCAATGCCAGAAGGACAACCTTGTCACTGTCCTGGGGAAGATCACCCCAGATTCCACAGATCCCTGTAGCCTTTCCTACCCTCAGCTGGTTCTCTACCTGTGCAATCTCAGTGAAACTGTGTGGTTCTCAGCTAATTGGAGAAGTCTGGCAATGCACATTAAAGCATAATTGTAACACAAAGTATCTGTCATGTCAAGTATAGTTGTACAGTTGTATTACTATATTTAATTTAGCAACAAAGATATATTTTACAAGAAAGTAAAACGGTGAATCTTCCAAGAATTTCATAACTTCCAAGTAGAAATTACCTTCTTTGATGTAAACATTGAGGAGCAAAGAGTGAAAGTGGCCCAGCAGATCTCTTTACAGTTGGTAGTGTCATGGAGAAAAACTCATTCTCATCTTAAATAAAAACACTCATAGTCTTTGGAGGAACAATCGGAATAAGTCTTTTTTTGCATAGAGCACAAAGCCATCTCAGTTCAATGAAGTGAGCCCCTCAGTCTGGGCAAGCCTTATGTTTGTTACAATTTTTATCACAAAACAACCTTGCTTTCTACATTTTTAATTACTGTCTGACTACTAAGACACATCTCTCTCATCTTGTTGGTTTGCTTTGTCCACCAATATTTCCTTGTGCTCATTTGGCCTAATTACATCATATCCATCTCTCTCCACTATTATCTTAACTTGAAGGACACACTTGGCACCTGGCCCAGAAAGTGACTATCAGCTAATCACCTCTCCATATTAACTTAAATAGTTGTGATGTTCCTAGCCTTGGGCTTATAAATAGTTATTTACAAGAATAATAAAGTACAGTCGTGAGTCTTATTAACTCTTACATGACTTAGAGCTAGCTATTACAACATGTTTTACCTTGAGATTTAAATTCTCTAATATTCTACACAATATTGGAAATATCTTATTCATAATTAGAAAGTACAACATGAATATAATTATTTAAATAACTTACTAAGAACTAAATCAACCAAAAGTCACATACGCACAATTGTAAAAAAAGTGAGTGCCAATTCATCACCTTTTCAAAAATTGAAATGATCTTGCTTAACTTGAAGCAATGGCTACATGCTTTTTATATATGTGAAGACTACTGTAAAACCACCGATAACAAAAGCAATGTTTAGTGTGGCTTCAATAGTGGGTTACTTAAATCGGCTGCTCTGAGAAATGTAATTGGGGACAAAGCCATCTCTTCATTTGTGGTTGGTGGATTCAGGAATGACATGACAATTTTATAGGTAAAGAAGTATTTTATCTCTTAACTGTGCAACCAACTTACTACTTTTTCTCCTTTTCTTTATGAAGGCTAAGTATGATGCTAACCAGGAAGCAAAGAAGACATTACTTCCCGTTTCAAAGGATGACCTGGTATCATTTGAGGCCAGTGGTAACAGTTCAGTACTGGACAAACTTCAGGCCAATGGATCAGTGACTTTCCCTTATGGCAGGAACAACGTACTGACAGATCATTTCCAGTATGGCAGGCAGTCTGGCAGTGCAGGGTACATGTCCAGCCAGTATGATGTGTAAAATTGCACTATGCTAGAGCATCTGACTCTCATCCAAATCCTGACCCCAATTTCTCAGTTTATTATTATTTTTTTTTTTTTATCGCCTTCTTTAAAGGAGAGAGAAGACTTTGAAAGATAACAAGCTACTTGCCACATTTGGGAAATGGGAGACAAAAAAAAAATCAAATTTTCAACATCAAGAAAGTTTTGCGTTTTCATTCAGAAGCAGCGACGCTAATCATCCAGTTTGTACATTTTAGCACTGTGACCAGTCTGGTCAGGTATATTGATAAATGATTATTTATTAATGCCTTGCACAATCTGTCTGAGCCAAAACACAAAGGATCATTAGACATTATTAATTTTTCTTCTTGGTCAAATATTTCACTTGAGCCTGCTAGGCTTCAACGAAAGTGAAATGAAAAACATCTAAATGCTCCTGCAATAGTTTTATTTGTGGACCTCCTTTGGGCATAAGTTAAATGTATTTATGTGTGTGTGTGTGTGTGTGTGTGAGCATACGAGCAGTTTTGTTTGTTTGTGGGAAATATATAATATCCCACCTGAGCTTTGCTACGAGATGGCAGTCAGAGTAGTAATCCAAAAATCCAATAACTTTCTTTTACCAGACTGTTAACAAGATGGCATAGAATACCTGAATTTGAAGATGGTGAGATTTAAAGGTACTGGAAAATGGGCAGTTTTTGGGTTTGAGAGAGAGTCTGTATTTGAAGTAGTAGATTTTGAAAAGATGGGTGCGGACCTGTCTTAGTCTTAGATTTACACTCATTTTGAGTGTTGCAAATAATTACTTTTTTTAATCTGTCATAACAGAATGTAATATGGAATCTTGGGGGATGTTGTGGCTGTAAATGCTGTGATACTTGTTTGGTTTCAGTTCATTATTGATTATTGTGCTTTATATTCTTTGTATATTTTTGGCTTTCCCAGATAAAAATGTAAACTGTTAGTTTACTGGTTATGTAAAGAAAGGACTACGGCTTTCCAAACACATGCACATTTGCCAAGTGGCTCAGAAATGTGTTTTTTTTAATAAAACTAACGTATCATGGAAAATAGAATTTTAGACTTGAATTATTTATATTTTTTGTAGGTAGTTTTGGTCATCTTGGCAACTCATAATTTTATTGAACAATAGCACAAAATTTTGTAAAATCTGGCAATTTTTTTAGTTTGAATTTTATTATTTATTACTTTTTACCTTTTTTTGCAAAGGATGTCTTATTTTGTTATTCTCATAGCAAAATTGTCATTTGGTCAAAAAAAGAATCTTGAATCACTGTCTTACCTACAGCCCCCGCTCCCTGATGACTGTTTATTTTCCAAAAGACAGACAGATTCAGGAACCCATATCATTTACGAGTTAAGAGTTTTTTGATGTCTGCATGACGCATTTATTTGTTTAGGTTAAATTAGATGGACTGTCCTCATTGCTGAAACAATTCTGAACAAATACCAGAACCATTGTGGCTTTTATGGCCTTCATGGTGTTCTGTAATTTAGCTTTTTTAATCGAACAAGAATTTCAAACTTCAGTGCTGCCAATGAAAGATGGCATTATTCTTTCATGTAGGAAATTATTGAATGTGTATTTCTTGGTAACAAAATAAATCCTGCTGTAATTATTTCATTTTATAAATCAGTTAAAATCTATATCACAATTTATAAGACAAAAGCACGTGTTTTAAGGTGACACCTCTGTCTTTTAAATAATTTCCTTCATCAACATTTGTTTAGGTTGTGGACCTTCATTTCTCCTTGGGTTCTTGATATCTTCATCTGGACCTTTTTTATTGTTTGTGATTCACCAAGTTTGATGCTGCTTTATTCCTCATTTTTAATTTATTACTTTTTTTCAGTCAAATGTCAATCAGTTAGTAATCAGAAATCTCTGACTTAAAAATAAAGGGATGTAACAGTATTTTTTTGTAGAAAGGTTTTGTAATTTACAGAAATGTTTTGTTGAAAATACTGTATTTTTCCTTTTTTCCACATGATTTATTAGTTTTCAAAGCATTAAACAGTGGAGTATTAGTCAACAAGAATCTGCAATGTATGTGTTATAATTTTGAACAGAGTAAATATTCAGCAGTTTAAAAAATCCAGGTTCTAAAGAAGGGGGAGAGCTGGATGGCAGGTTTCATAATTAATTCTTGTACTTTGTTCGGTTCTTTGTGTGATCATTGTCTGGGTACATTTTGCTATTATTTTTTTGATTGTTGAAGGCATTAACTGTTCTTTCACACCATTAAATTAACTATTCTCTTACATCATGAGAATTTGTATCGAATATTGTTAATGCAATATGTGTATGTATAATATACGTGTGTATATATGTATGTACACTGTAAATATCTTAACAAATGTTCATATTGGAATGACCCTGCTGTTAAAGGAAATGTAATGTCTTGAGCACTTAGTACAAGCGAGTCAAAAAAAATCAATATCCAAAAAAATAAAACCACCCTGTCGATGTCTGATGTTTAGGGGACACAGCACTCTAAATTGCGCCTACACATTACACATCATATTGAGGGACGAAGGCTAATATGGAAAAATTTAACCTTGTAATTCTGTGTCTTTGGTCCTGAAGGCATTTGTTAGTTGATTTTGGTTTCTGTAAAGTTACCCATTCTCAGAGAAATTCTTGAAAACCAGGCCAGGTTTAGATGCCTGCTGTCCGCTACCATCGGACATAATGTAAAGTTTCAGATATGCTTGTGAGGGACTTGTGATGGTGTGGCATCCTTATTCCGTTTTCCCTTGTGCCTGATGTTGCCAGGACAGGTGCTGACCCTCATGATGCCAAACTGGATCAAGCAGGTCCAGCAAATAAATGGACTGATTTGAAAAATGAAATCCCTCCACTGCCATCTTTATTTCCTTTCTGTGTTATCAGAGGCAGAGATGGTTAAAAGGTGTTGTTTGCATGAAGAAATTGACACCATCATATTTCCCATATTGCATGGTGAGAGTTAATTTAGAATATGTGAGGTTAAAGTTTGAAAAGAACAAAATGGTTGATTAAGTGAAAACTAAACTGAAAAATCTGCTGGCACTCTGACTCTGCAGGGCTGCCTCCACTTGAGCATCTTGCTTGGGTTTAGATTAAAATATGAAAAGTTTCAAGAGTCGTTCATTTCTACAGAAATGAGAACCTTGATAGCATTAAATAAAAACAAGGCTAACTTAATTTGTAGCTGTATGAATAATAGAAACATTGTTAAATCAAATGGGCATGTGTCTCTGTATATTATTAATGAACCCTACTTGAAAATAATTCATTAAACATACATTGATATTAAGATACAGTACTGATAGCGTTACTTATAATGCTGTATAACGGGGTTCCTGAGACTTGGGTTTTCCCCCTACAAACATATGGTTTGGGCTAATCTAGGGTACCTGTGTGGGAATGGGTGTGGGGATAAGTGGGCCCATTGGTAAAGGGCTGCCAGAAAAAGCTGGTGGTGCCTCGTGGCCTTCAATCGAATTAAACATATTTGAGAATGTTAAAATGTTGTTCTATGTTAATTTGCTGGCGAGAACAAATGAATATTAAAGTACTTTAAAAAACAAAAGTGCGATTCACGCTGCAATATCAGCATCAGCCACAGAGTGGCAGCAAAACAATGTTTGAATTTGAGTGTAAAGCCGAAAGTCCCATGTTACCGAAATTTTATTAGAAAGGAAATGTGTGGAACCGACATATGCGTCTTCACTTAGTCTTCATAATGGTATGAGTTTTATTGGCGTGCATCTCTCTCATTTAACAGAGGCGTTTTGTTTGCTCTTTTACGTGATTTTACAATGTAAACTCGCTGTCGAAGAAGGTTTGGAGGTTCCGAGCAGCTCTATAGCGTCATTTAATTTATCCTAAGGTTAATAATGCAAAGTTGTTTCACGGCTTAAGAGGCCATGGCACTCATTTATTTAAAAAAAAAAAGAAAGAAATTTGAACCTAAATTGCATGATTTTGGGCTTGTGTAAAAAGTGACATACGAACAACAATACATAAAACCTAACATGACAGTGTTCTACATTCCCAAACTAAAAAGGGAGCGCCCTTTTCTGGACTAGCATCAATGGCGTTTTTTGGGTTCTTCAGTATAAGATTAATAGGCAAGTAATAACAAGTCCTTAAAGACCTAGGGGCTATTTTCCTTACGTCGCTTAAATCATCCGAGATCAGATGCCTCATCTTGGATGAGTTAATACCGGTGAAGCTCATCCGGGATAAGTCGGTTTTTCAAACGCAGCCGTGTAGTAGATTAGTCTAGCTCAGGGGTTCTCAAACTCGGTCCTGGTGGACGCCTGTGGCTGCAGGTTTTTGTTCCAACCAGCCTCTGTATTTAATTAGACTCCTGGGCTAATTAAGTGAACTGTTTCCCAGGTTGCCTGTTTTGGGAACAATATACAAATTAGATAACTAAGTTTGGTAAAAAATTAAATTGACTAAGCAGTTCTACGTGTTTTTTCTTTCTAACAGTATTTTCATCTTGTCATTCTACTTTTCTAGGTGTTCTAATTGTTTAGTCAATCCGTTATTTACTACTTTGTGGGGCTGACGCTAAAGTAGTTGCAGCCTTTCACGATTGAGTGTTGTTCGCTTGGGATTCTGCTCTGCTTGTTTAAGATTCAATGAAGGGCGCAAACTGCACAGAGAAAGGGCGAAATGTAATAAAAAGAGAGTTAAGCATTTAAATCCATAGCAAAAACAGAAATATTTCTAAGTTTTTTTATAAATGCAAAAATAATGCTGCTGTGTTTTTCTGAATGTAGAATAAAAGATAAATAATACCAGCTAATTAAATGAAATCAGTGCAATCAGGTGTTGTCACTGATTAGGAATCTGGTTGGAACAAAAACCTGCAGTCACAGGGGTCCCCCAGGACCGAGTTTGGGAAACGCTAGTCTAGCTTGATCTAATCATCCGAGATGATTGCGCGCGCCTGCGCTGATTGAAAAGCCCATATGTAGTGAGTCTAGAAAACATGATCAGCAAGTCTTTGATAGGCTGTAACAAAATGACGAAAGAACGGGCGCATTTTTTCCCCCACACAAGCGGAGCAGGACCTTTTATTCGAAGAATATGAAGACTTTCAAGATTTAATATGCACAAGGGGTAACTGCAAAAGCAGCCCAAACCAGAAAAGACGTCTGGCAAAAAGTGGCCGACAAATTAAACGCTAAGTAGTGTGCATTGTACTTACTGAATGCAGCATTTTATTTCCTATGTGTCAGATTAATTTAATATGTCATAATTCCAGATCAAACGTGAGCACAAGGACAACGTGGGAACAGGTTAAAGTGAAGTACAGGAATATACTGGTAAATATTGGTATAGAGCTATAGTTAGGTCTATAAATATTTGGACAGAGACAACTTTTTCCTAATTTTGGTTCTGTACATTATCACAATGAATTTTAAATGAAACACCTCAGATGCAGTTGAAGTGCAGACTTTCAGCTTTAATTCAGTGGGTTGAACAAAAAGATCGCATAATAATGTGGGGGAACTAAAGCATTTTTTAACACAATCCCTTCATTTCAGGGGCTCAAAAGTAATTGGACAATTGGCTCAAAGGCTATTTCGTGGTCGTTATGTCATTATCAATTAAGCAGATAAAAGGCCTGGCGTTGATTTGAGTTGTGGTTCTTACATGTGGAAGATTTTTGTGAACAGACAACATGCGGTCAAAGGAGCACTCCATGCAGGTGAAAGAAGCCATCCTTAAGCTACGAAAACAGAAAAAGCCCATCCGAGAAATTGCTACAATATTACGAGTGGTAAAATCTACAGTTTGGTACATCCTGAGAAAGAAAGCAAGCACTGAACTCAGCAACGCAAAAAGACCTGGGGCCTCATGCATAAACGGTGCGTACGCACAGAAATGTTTGGTAAGAATGTTTCCACGTTCAAATCGCGATGTATAAAACCTACACTTGGCGTAAAGCCACGCACTTTTCCGCGGTACCTCATACCCAGTCATCCGCAAGTTCTCCACTTGGTGTTGCAGACTGGCGGCACCCAGCGTCAAAGCAGTGCTACTGTTCCTGTGTGGCTACTCTTTATTTTCCTGACACGGCTTTATAAATACACTGAAACTAACCGCATATTATTAGTGTAATGTATCTGATTGTAATTAACTTGTAACAATATAATGGTCAAGGGAATAGCCATAGTATTCCAAATGCCATAACTGCTTTAGCGTTGTTACTTTCACTGCGCCGCCTTCTTCTTTCAGATGCTCCCGTTAGGAGTTGCCACAGCAGATCATCTTTTTTCATATTACACTCACTGCATCACTCGGGAGTATTTATATCACTGTATCCGAGTGTGAATCACAGCAGCAGCTGATCGGAAAGAGAATTATCGGTATACAGCATCAAGCACATGCTGCCACAGCAAAACGCTTCAGAGACTTTCCTGTACGGACCTCGCGGTTCAGAAACAGTTTCATCCCAAGAACTTTAAACAATCAATCGTTCCATCAATTGCACCTTGTAGAACTGTTTGTACTTATAAGTACAAACACCCCACTGTAAACTTGCACTACAGTTATATTACACAACCTACGCCACTTTATAAAGCGCATATTTACATATGATGACGATATTTTTAAGATGAAATGCAGCAAAATATGTTGATTATATTATATAGATAAAACTTTAACTTAATTTAAATAATCTGTATTGTTAATAATTAAACATGTGAGGACACGGTTCTGCAGAGCTAGCTAGTTCACGGATTGATCCTACCTTGTGGTGTATTCTTTCAGGGGTTGATGCGACACTGGAAGGATAGATGGATAGAATAATCAAACACGTACTACAAAGATATTTCAATGTTCCTTAAAAGTTTTGAAGAATCGTCGTTGTAAGCTTACGGATGGCTTAACGTCTATTACAGAGCTGATTGTGTGGCGATTGGGTATTTGGAGAAAGAAAAGTAAGGACAGGAATTGGAGGTTAGTACGTTTGAAGGAGACAGTACTGCTACAATCATTTTCATCGAAGGTCGCACACAATCATGCACCATGTTCCCCTGTTTGATGACATGCTTTAACTCTTATCATCATGAAAAAGATATCACGTATACATCTCAGTATTTTAATTATTCAGAGAGCTGTAATATCACAAATTGAATGGATTCTGTGTCCTGTCGGAGAAAGCGGAAGCACGTAGTGCTTTACACACACAGAGCAAAAGATCAAATACAAAACAAAGCATTTAACGTGCTTCTTTAATTGCGATGTGATTTGAGAAACTGGTTAATTTAATGAATTTAAGATGAAGTTTATGATGTTCTACTTTAATGACAAAATAAACTATGTGGTTAAAGTGGAAATTTCGAGATTGAAGTTGACATTTCGTGCTTTTTTCCCCACTCTGTGCCTCTTTTTTTCTCTGTACCCTAATAATCTTTCATATGACACTCAGATGGTGGGTTACGTCTCGTCTTTTCACGGCGACTTAATACGTGACAACTTTTTTTTACGTCGGGCACTGCGCGACTTTGTGAACTTGAGCTTTCAAGTTTTTCCAACATGCTGTGTCACTCGATCAACTTCCTTTTGTTGATTATACCACGGTTTAAATCAACAAATAGTACGTTTTTCTTTGCCTCCACTTGGTATTCGCTGAAATTCTTATATTTTCCATCTTGCTTTTGACATTGCCTTTTCACAGAACGCCGAGCTTAAGGGTTATTTATATTGATTTGCATATTCAAAGAGGCGTAATTTTGGGAGGAGACGGGGCGGGACAGAAGGCGTGTGCACGTGCGTTACTCTTCACGTTGATGGCGAATGCACAGATTTATGCATCTGGATTTTTCTGTGCATAAGCACATTTCGGCTTTTGTGCTTACGTCATGTTATAGAGCGAATTCTACGCACGGTGTTATGCATGAGGCCCCTGGACGTCCACGGAAGACATCAGTGGTGGATGATCGCAGAATCATTTCTATGAAGAGTAACCCTTTCACAACAGCCAACCAAGTGAACAACACTCTCCAAGGGGTAGGCGTATTGATAACCAAGTCTACCATAAAGAGAAGACTGCATGAAAGTAAATACAGAGGGTGCACTGCAAGGTGCAAGCCACTCAGCCTCAAGAATAGAAAGGCTAGATTGGACTTTGCTAAAGAACATCTAAAAAAGCCAGCACAGTTCTGGAAAAACATTCTTTGGACAGATGAAACCAAGATCAACCTCTACCAGAATGATGGCAAGAAAAAAGTATGGAGAAGACATGGAACAGCTCATTATCCAAAGCATAAACAGGTGGAGGTCCACGTGGTCCAGACCTAACCCCTACAGAAGAGCTGGCTCTCCAGCAAAATGCCCATCGCCCTGTTTCTGAGGGCATTTTTTTTTTTTTGTTGGGTCAGTTGCAGTGAATGTCATATCCCTAGAACTTGTGTCTGATCAACGAGATATTGACGAAGGTCAAATATTTGATGAAGACACTGTGTCTGATTATTTCTCAGGAGGAAAAACAACAACAACATTTATTTATATAGCACATTTTCATACAAACAGTAGCTCAAAGTGCTTTACATATTAAAGAATAGAAAAATGGAAGACACAATTATAAAACAAAATAAATCAACATTAATTAACATCGAATAAGAGTAAGGTTCAATGGCCAGGGGGGACAGAAAAAACAAAAACTCCAGGCGGCTGGAGAAAAATAAAATCTGTAGGGATTCCAGGCCATGAGACCGCCCAGTCCCCTCTGGGCATTCTACCTAACATAAATGAAACAGTCCTCTTTGGATTTAGGATTCTCACGGAAGGGCTTGATGATGATGATGGTCACGTAGACTTCTGCCTTTTAATCCGTCCATCATTGTAGGAGCATCATGAAGCTTTGAGTAGGTGGAGGTGGCGCAGGCCACCACCACAAAGAAACCGGAAAAAGAAACAGAAAAGAGAGTAGGGGTCAGTACCGATTTTAGAGCCACCATGAATAGTTATTATAAGGAAACTGAACATATAGAGTATAAGGATTAAGTTAAATTAAGTTAAATTGAAGTTATAAGAAGGCCATGTTAAAGTAATATGTTTTCAGCAGTGTTTTAAAGTGCTCTACTGTATCAGCCTGGCGAATTCCTATTGGCAGGCTATTCCAGATTTTAGGTGCATAACAGCAGAAGGCCGCCTCACCACTTCTTTTAAGCTTTGTTCTTTGAATTCTAAGGAGACACTCATTTGAGGATCTAAGGTTACGATTTGGAATATAAGGTGTCCGACATTCCGTTATATAAGATGGGGCGAGATTATTTAAGGCTTTATAAACCATAAGCATAATTTTAAAGTCAATTCTGAATGACACAGGTAACCAGTGTAGTGACATTAAAACTGGAGAAATGTGTTCGGATTTTCCTTTCCTAGTTAGGATTAGGAGGAGACGTACATTTTCCAAATAATGTTTGATAAAACTCCACGCTGATCAGTCCCATGTGCCCCAATCACATTTGGAAATCCTGGGTAATGAATATGTTAGGCTGATTGTGAGATTCTTTATGGAACTGTGGGTGTTTTTTCCTGTGTGTTACCTACCTGCAATGGTATGAAACGCCTCTTTTATTGTCTGCACACGTAGGTGCCCAGGCAACACTATGAAAACCCGAAGGGAATATTTCAGAGTCAATCAGACTTTACGAATTACCTGGCAAACTGCACTTTTAGACAGATTTTCCGCATAGCCTACAGTATACAAAAAGTGCCGCTTGCAAAAAACCTCAAAGCAATGCATACTGTCTGTGTGGTTGTGAGAGCCCGACTTCGCCGAGTTTGACTTCCAATATAAGGTGCTAATAAATTTTTGAGGTACAATATTCCCCCTCGGCTAAAGCGGTATCTTTCGAAAAGAATTTCCTCCGGGAGCAATAAAGGATCTTGCCGATCGCGCAAAACCCTCTCTGAAATTCTCTTCTTATAATTTGCGCACCGAAATCAATTGGTTGCTTATTGATGAACGGTGAAGCCATGACTGAATGAATTCCATGTACGGAAACTGATTAAGTGTGTTTACATAGAACAGACCTGCTCCGAGCAGGTTTGAGGATTTGGATGTGTTGCTATGACAACACATCCAGCAAGAGTTTCAAAAAACCGACAGATCCAGGATCAGGCCAAATCGTCAACAATTACATCCGGCTAAACGAGTAATCCACGTACGAAAAATCCCCCCCTAGTGTGTAAACCTTAAACCCTAAACACAAAGCGGACATCCAGAGTGAGGTCAACATTAATGTGTTCTTAAAGGCCAGCAGAAGGGTGCTGCACAAAGGTCCGTTCAGTTCCATGTGAGCAGAACATAAAAATCTGGAGGAGAACAGGCCATTCAGCCCAACAAAACTCGCCAGTCCTATCCTCTTAACCCTTCCAAAATAACGTCAAATCGAGTTTTGAAGGTCTCTAAAGTAATGCTGTGTGTCACACTACTTGGTAGCTTATTCCAGGTGCCTGTGGTAAAAAAAAAAATAAAATCCTAATGTTAGTGGGAAGTGTACCCTTAACAAGTATCTCCGTGTTCTTGCTGAACTCGTTTACTAATTTCCTCATCATTTGAAAGACTTAAATCGCCACCTCTTAATCATCAAGAGTTAATCACAGTTTACAGTATGCCATTTGTGTCATCATACCCTACCATGTAAAGATATTTCACGGCGTTTTACAGGGTAGCGACAATCCACTTGTTCTCATGCGCGCGATTTTAGGATAGGTGATGCCAAAGAATTTAGGAGCATTTATTCATGTGTACAGATGTTTTATGAAAATATATACGGTCAAATTTACCATAATTCTGTATTCGTTTCATAAATAATACTGCTGGATTCGAAACATTGTTAAAATGAGTGTTGTGTCGCTCCGCTGTGATGAGTATACTGGGGTAACCTTCAACCGTTTGTCTTCTCATGAACTGGCGCGTCGTACGGATGTGGTCTCCAGTGTGGAAAAGTAAATATTTACATTTTCACCAAACTGCTAAAAGTATTTTGTGTCGAGTCATTCTGATCAGGCATCACTTTAAATACAGAAAGCGCTGCATGGGTCGGAGCATATCCAGGCAGTCTTTGACGCAACGCTGGCTAATACACTGGCGTTTGAAAGCTTTCTTATAGGTAGTTTTTAACAGCTTTGTAATTTCAGTACTTAAGGTCTGTTGTGTTCATGTTTTAGTTAATTTCATTTTTCTTTAAAGAATGTTTACCTTTATTAAGCGCGCGTTTCGGGCTAAAGGGAGTAAGTCGTTTTGTAATGAATGAGTACGAGCGACGTGGTGTGTTTAGCAATCTGAACCCGAGGAGCTCCTGTTTTAAGGTAAGGTGCAGGTAACTGAATGCGTGATGAACGGTTTTCATTGTACATATAAATGATCCTTCCTTCTGTTCAATCAGGCCCGGTCTTAGGTATTATGGGGCCCTAGGCGAAAGGGGTACGTTTTCTTGTAACGTTACGAGGTCATCAGCCTGCGTCCCTATTTCGCCCGGAGTAGTTAGCTGCGAGGTGGAAGGATTTATGAGATCTTGACTTCTTCTTTCTTCATCGACGAATGATGATGAGGGCTGATTCACTGATGTGAACGTTCGACCCATAGAGATATTGACTCAAACCGCTCCGCTTTTATAGACAGCCGCCCACGCGGACACGCCCCCGCTGGCCCACGTGATTTAAACATGCGAGGGGAGGGGCAGGCCGGGTCCTGGCCGCCGTCGATCCGGGGCCACCCGGACGCCAGGGCCCTAGACGGTCGCCTACTTCGCCTATGCCTAAGCCGGGCCTGGTTCAATTTACAGACTGGGAAACGGGAAATAAAACGATCGTGGATATAAAGTGGATTCAGCAAGTATTCAGACCCCTTCACTTTCTGCATACTTTATTGTGTTTGAGATATAATCGTAAATGGATATCTTTGACGTTTTTGCTCATCAGTCTACACTCGGTTGACCCATAATGACACAGAGAAAGCGTTTTCAGAAAGGTTTGCAAATTTATTTAAAAATGAGTTACGCGATGCTGCAGGTTTAGAGTTTTACGACTCAACGTGTTTCTACCATTGATCAAGCACTCCAGAAAATGGGTCGATGTAAAAATAACCGACATGACAGCCATTCACAAATGTCCATTTAATGAACTGCACTTCAGCTTGCTCAGTCAATGTAAGCAGCGGCTTCAGGAAGGCGTGACAGAAGTTATCAAAGTGAAATAAAAAAACGGATTGCTTATATCGGGTATTTGTCCATCCGTACACGCTTTGTCTATGTGGGGACTATGTGACACACCATCTATTAAACTGTTCGGCGTTACATTTTTAAATTCGAAAACGTCTCATGCCTTGAGGAAAATGGCATTAACAACATCCTAATCGTTCTGCGAACCAGTTAATTCCACACAATCGTTTATTGATCGTAAGTGTATAGCATTCACTCCATAGTTGTGCCTTGAGCGCTTTTTTTAATATAGTTTATCGAGCTGACGTTATGATGTCTCTTTTCCAACTGGGCCGTTTATCATCAGTGATTTGATGAGCCATAACTCTGCTAATGCGCACAAATCCCAAGAGCTTTGTCAAGAGGTGCGCACACTGAACTGAAGTGCTATTCATTAAGTGGAAGAATGTCAATGGTTGTCTTTTCGTTTTGTTTCACATCGATCTGTTTACTGGGGCGTTTGATCAATGAGAGGGCACGAGGAGTGTCGAGCGCACTTTAAGAGCTTTTGTCCCCGAGCTGTGAGGCGGTGGCACAAACCGCGGAGCTGACGTGCAGCCGTTAACAAAAATCGTTCACAATGCCGGCAGTTTTCTGAATCATAAATAAATATATTTTGTAATCGGCCACATACAGATTTAAAACTGAGACTAAAGGTATGCTCTAATTATTCTTTAGTGTTTCATTCAGTGTGTTACTCAGTTGAGTGTATTGTAACGACCCGGGTGTGCGAGTGTCGATTATGGCGAGTTGCCCTTAAGGACCGTTGGCATCTTCAGCGCTGTTTCAGTTATTCTGCCTTGTCACGCGCTCCTGGTCTGTTTTTTTTTTCATTTGCCCCTTCCTGCTCGCCACCCAGCTCCACCTCAGCTGCGGTCAGAGGCAACCCGTAGGTCACACTATTCCTCTGGTTTTCTGCGAACCGACCCAAGTCCAGGGTGCACTCCGCGGCTTGCCGGCGACGACAAACCCGAGTCGATGGGCTTCAGCTGCTAAGAGACAAGTCCAATCTAAGTGCTGGGTCCGTGCCCCCCATTTACCTGCTGCTTATTGGCTGCTTTAGAGCCCGCTTCTCCGGGTGTTCCCGCCCCCTTAGACCTGAGGAGCACGCCTCTCTGAGGCCCGCTACTGTATTGCGTATTTGTTCTGTTTTATGTGTTGTATTTACCCCAATTTTTGACACCCATTGGACGCCCTATTACCTGGAAGAGTGACTCTCTCTGAATAACATCTCCCGAGATGTATTCGTCTTTTTCCACCTACAAAGGATTTTTTAGTGGAGTGTTTTCTTGTCTTCTTATGGAGTAGGGTTGGTTTAAAAAAACAGGTCCTGTTAAAGCCCATTGAGGCATAACCTTGTACACTTCAGTCGCCTGGGAAAGCAACCGGAGCTCAAAAGAATAACAATGCTTGAACCAACTTATCAGGAAAGTCTGCCCGATCACAGGACAAACACAGGACTTATAGTGTCATCTATCTATCTATCTATCTATCTATCTCAGTGAAAGGCAACCTTTTTCGAGTTGCGGCGCACTAAGTCAAAAAATGTTTTTTCGCGGCGCACCTGAGGGACTGCCCATAAATAAAGTCGTGACGACACAATCTATAGACAATCGTCAATAAAAACAGCTAATTTTACAAGTTTGAAAGACATTTTATTAATAAAGGAATCAAAGGATAAATCTTGAATTCCATTAATGTGAACGTTGAGATTGTTTTTCAGCACATATGAGATTGATGCGAGGATCAATTTTCGAAAGACAGACCCGCATTTCCTTGTCGATCATTTGAAGTTTCTCGCGTTTCTTAGACTTCATTTCCGTAAGTGTTCCGTTATCTGTTTTTCCAACATAAAATATATATTTTTAAACATTATCTTTTTAATCAACCAAAAGTTCAAAAATACTAGCAATTTTAAATATTTTACAAAAGTTTTCGCAGTGCCCCTAGAAAATTCACTGGTTGCCCGACAATGATCTATCTATCTAGTGACACTGAATCCTTGTTTTAATGTTTCTGCTGCTGTGTGCATCTGAGTTTCTCCTTGGGACTCTTCTTCTTTCGGCTGCTCCCGTTAGGGGTTGCCACAGCGGATCATCTGGATTTGGCAAAATTTTACACCGGATGCCCTTCCTGACTTAACCCTCCCCATTTATCCGAGCTTGGGACCGGCACGGAGAAACGCACTGGTTTGTGTATCCTCTGTGGCTGGGTTTAATGAAGTTAATAAAAATGCAGTTAATAAAATCCAAAAAAGCTTAGCAGGCACCTAGTAGCCCATTTCAGAGGGGCTGATAAGAATTGGAAATAATTATTTAGTTGTTATTCAACAAACGGAATGAGCGAATTTACAAATTTTATGGAAAGATTTTTCTCAAGCACGTTAAACAAAGCCCGAAGCCTTTTTTGTACACCAGAGGGCGCCAGTTCAACTCTTTCTTTTGAGAGGGGCTTAGTCAAAATAAAATGCATTGCAATTCGTTAATTACATATACAATTATATATATATATATATATATATATATATATATATATATATATATATATATATATATATATATATATATATACTGTATACACGCGTTGCGTTTCATTTATGCACTGTTTTATTGGTGTAATTAAATGATCAACCAATATGTCCGATTACTTTTCACTACATCACGCAATTTCGTGTCAGTTTAAAATGCAATGCAAACGCCCATCGTTTTTTAATTCGTGTCCGTAGATTGCGTGTCATAACTAAAAGCAAAGAAGACGTGCTGCATTTCGCGGCGATACTTCTCCGAGTGTGTTGTATTTCCATTCAAAACCGTGCTTTAAGTGAGCCCAGCAGCACATGAAGGACTAATCGTTTTTTGGTCACTGACGAGTATTACTGACACATTTCTATTGTTCTTTATTAAAAAAGGTAATCACCCGCCGTTAAAAACACTCAGTGATACCAATCAGCGTGTAAATCAATGCGGAGAACGTGCAAACTCCATGCAGGCCGACAGCTGTGTGTTAAACATCTGTACTCATCTTCTGGAACTCCGACCTGATTCAGATTACGTGCATATGTAACTATAACGTCTGTTACCTTATTGTCAATTAATCTCACATTAAACCTGTCACTACAGCGGCAGCAGGCAAAACCTCTGTGAAGTGATGCTTTCTTTCTTTGTTGAGTTGTACAAAAATGCATAATTTAACTAAAATGTAGAATGTGGATATGTAGAGAAAACAGATTTTTTTTAAACATCGTGGGTCATGTATTCAAAGGCTTTACCCCAATGCTTATCTGTACCGCAACAAGAACATATTTTAGAAATTATAAGGAAAAAATCAGACTGAGTAATTACAGAAGTCACAAAAATCTGGAATTTACATCACTTGAAGGGCTAAAACATGATTCCCTGCGCCATGGTCGCTGTAATGAGTTGCGATTTTAATGTGTTTTATTTTACTTATCTATTTATGTATTTATTATTTCTAGATGTGCTCCTGGGAATCTTTCAGGCGGCAATACTAAGGACATCACTCACTTAGAAGCGTTTTATTTGTCTGTAGAAGTAAAATCATATAACAGCATGCTGAAAAAAACACAGAAAAAAGCTAGCAAAATAAAATAAAGAAAACACGTAAAACCAAA
Source organism: Polypterus senegalus (assembly GCF_016835505.1). NCBI lineage: Eukaryota > Metazoa > Chordata > Cladistia > Polypteriformes > Polypteridae > Polypterus > Polypterus senegalus. Next base: position 127,271,781 of record NC_053163.1, on the reverse strand, counting down.
TATATTCACAAAACAAGTGATGAGCAGCGTTGGTCTTGCAGGTTTTTGTTCCAATCCAGTTTCTTACTTGGGGAGTCACGCATTGCTGCTGAAGCACTTACTGCTGAAAGGGCCATTTTCTGCTTCATTTTGGTTGTCTTGCTTATTAAAATTTCCCCCACCCCTAAATGCTTATTTTAGTTTTAAACAGCAACATTCACTTTTTTAATCACTCGTTATTAGCAAAAAGATGAAGATGACAAAGGAACCAGAAGCTCTCCTTCTAGCTTGTTTCCATTTCCACCTGTGTGTTTCCTTTGTGAACTGTCTGGTTTAATAAAATATTAGGAAGGAAACTGAATACTGAAACGTGAAGGACTGAAAATTACTCCTCTGTTTTTGGCTTCAAGTCATTTGGATACTATTCTTAAATAGGAAAAAAAAGTTGATATAAGAATGACCTGATCGCAGAGTTGAGTACACGAAGAAGCCAAGAAATAAAATGAGAGCCTTTACTGGAAGGGATTGTTTTCTAATTAAACAAATGAGTTGGAACAAAAACCTGACGGCACGGTGGCTATCCAGGACTAGCAATTCTCACCATTGATTTAAAGACTTCTTTATCATTTAAACCAGTGTTTCCCAACCTCGGTGCTGGTGGACCCCTGTGGCTGCAGGTTTTTGTTCCAACCAGATTCCTAATCAGTGACAACACCTGATAACACTGAGCTCATTTAATTAGCTGCGATTCTTTTTTCTTTTATTGTACATTCAGAAAAAGCACAACAGCATGGTTTTTACATTAATAAGGATGTTTATATATATTTCTGCTATTGCTATAGATTTAAACACTTAACTCTCTTCTGTTGATTTCATTATATTTTGCCCTTCGTTGTATCTTAATAATGACAATTAAAAACGAGCAGAGCAGACACGCTGGCAAACAACACAGAATAATCAAAGGCTGCAACTACTTTAGCATCAGACCCACTAATTATTAAATAATGGATTAATTAAACAATTAGAACACCTTGAAAAGAAGAATGAAGATCAAGATTAAATACTATTACAAAGAAAAAAATACATTATTCCTATATAACTGCTTGGTACATTGTAATATTTTTTTTTGGCAAACTTAGTTTTCTAATTTCTATATTGTTCCCTAAACACGGAACTTGGGAAATATCAGGTCACTTAATTAGCCCAGGAGTTCAATTAAAAACAGAAGCTGGTTGGAACAAAAACCCGCAGCCACGGGGGGGTCCCAGGACCGAGTGTGGTAAACACCGATTTAAACTGTGAAAAAAGGTAATTTAGTAAGCCTAAGAAAATCACACAGCCAACTCATTTTAAATGTTCTCTAAAGCTGATGTCACATTTTATGACTTCAATTGTTGGATATGTCAGGCTTACTAATTGCAGGAGCACTTCATGTCAACTGAGTATCACGTGTCTTTATTTTATTATTCACTCGTGTTCATGATATGCAGCCTGACAGAGCCGGTGTTGTAAGCATGAACAGATATGGCGAGTTGACTTGTAATCTTGTCACTCTTATTTATTTATTTTTAATTCTCTTGTGGTTTGTAAAACGCAAGACATCAGCCAGATAAGCTTCTCTTCTGTTTGTCGGGTTCAAAACACCAGCGTTCCGTTCCTTGTTTGTCAGCTCTAATGCCCACAAGTCCACCCCAATGACTAAAGACAAAATCAAATTAATAAGGGACGAGAGCTGAGCTCACTGTACGTGTTAACCTGTCCGTCATACAGCGCTGGCTCAGTCTGTGAACTCGTTATCGGCTGTCACAAAAAGCGAACACCGCAAGTGTGCTGGACAGTCGGCACAGCGTCACTAAATGTGAAATGTCCAGGGATTACCAGCAGTCGGCAAGTCTGACATTCCCAACACATAGAAGTCATGCAATGTGACATTGGCTTAAGATGATGCAGATGGAGGCTATGGCTGATCATCAGTCATTAATGGCCTTAAGGTGCTCCACTGACTTGAGGGGCGGACAGGTGAAGACAGGACAGTGGTATGTGAAAATGTAACTGTTTACACTGGGGGTCCTGAGTCACAGTCCTGGAGGGCCACAGTGCCACGGCTTATTAGTGCTTTTACTCTACTATGTCAGGTTATTCTCATATCCAAGATTTTTTTTCCCTTTTGTAAGGATATCATCCAAATTTTTTGAAGGCTCAAATGGAGGAGTAATCCTCAGTCCTTTTCCAACCGGCTGAATATGAACACAGGGGTCTGCTGGAGCCAATCCCAGCCAACACAGGGCAGGAATTAATCCCGGGCAGGACACACCAAGCACACACTAGGGCTTTGGACTGTGGGAGGAAACCCACGCAGACACAGGGAGAACATGCAAACCCCACACAGGGAGGACCCAGGAAACGAAGCGCTACCACTGCGCCACCCCTTCACTTTCCTTCCAAGTATTTAATTAGGCCTAATATTGTATGATAAATACACACAGGGGTAAATGGTAACAAGCTAAATGGAGAAATGCTGATCTCTTTTGTCAATTGCATATTATTGCTAATTAGGAGCAATTAAAAACCAAGAATACAATTAAATACCAAGAATGACTAAAATACGCAATAAGTGTTCAAAATCTTAATGAGCGAGACAACTAAAGTGAAGCAGAAGTGTTACCTGAGCAATAAGGGCTTCTTATTAAACAATTGGGTTGGAGCAAAAACCTGCAGCCACTGGACCCCTGGTTTACACTCTCACAAATCCTAGTTGTTCAGTGGGTTGTGTGGTTCCTTGTTGAACCCTTGGTTGACAAAGCACCAGTTCACTCTGGGATGAGTTCTCTGTGTATTAAGCTGGTTCTTTGTGCTTTGAAAAACTTTCTAATATCCATGCATTATACAACCCGCTATATCCTAACTACAGGGTCACGGGGGTCTGCTGCAGCCAATCCCAGCTCGCAAGGCACGAAACAAACCCCGGGCAGGGCGCGCACACACCAAGCACACACACTAGGGACAATTTAGGATCGCCAATGCACCTAACCTGCATGTCTTTGGACTGTGGGAGGCAACATGCAAACTCCACGCAGGGCGGAGCCGTAAAATGAACCCGGGTCTCCTAACTACGAGGCAGCAGCGCCACCGTGCCGCCCACTTTCTAATATGTAGACGAAAACTGAAATCTTTCATGTATAGTAGGCCACCAAGCAAGACACTGACAGACTAAGAAAACCTTAACTGTGTTATTGTGTGCAGCACGAGTGCTTTTAGAAATCAAGAGCCATTGATATTCCACAAGTCTGTTATCCGTTCATGGTTGTTCACTGTATGGCGCCTGTTACTGATCTAAATAAATAAAAGGGTCTTTCATGTGGATGGCGCTTCTGGGAACCGAAACTGGTTCCCCTGTGGCATCACTCTGAAGAGCAGCTCTGCCCCCTTTATTTTTAAGAGTGTATGGCACACTCTGTGCTTTAAGTGTCCCTCAAAAAATCTAACTAACGGGGATGTTCACTTTATGTACTTCGTTTAAGTTACTTTAAGTTTGCTAGGATTTACATAACTTTTTCTAATTACCTTCATTTACATTTATTAGATATCATATTAACACAATTTTTGTTGAAACAAAGCAATCAAATTATTTTCTTTCAACAGAAGCATAATGTATTTTAGAGACTGTTGTCATTACGCACTTATTTCGTGTTAATTTTACTCAAAATTAACACTTTTCTTAATCCCCAAAACATGGTATTCCCATTTCCCCCATATACAATCGAATTAAGTCGATTTAACTTAGTTTTACCCACGTGACTATCCCATATTTGTATAAAGTACGTCATTTAGCATCAGGCTCCGCCCCTTTTGTTGACAGCAAGTCCATGGGACCTTCACACCTTTTTAGATTTGGAAAATAACGTAAAGGCTTTTCATACATTGATTTTTTTCATACATGCCATGGGTTTCGTGTGGTTGTAGAAGTTATGTTTTTCTCTGTACACGTTGCCCACCCTACATAAGAAAGCATCTTTTTTTTTTTGGTTTCCAATACAACATTGCACTTTTCCTGAAATCTTCACATTAATTACAGTCAACCACAATTGAACTTGATTACCCTGTGTGGAGTAACCGTGGTTTTAAAGTACTTAGAGATGCTAATGTGAATACCAGACTGAAAATGATTTGGGAAAACGAGGAAGCTGTACATTACAAAATAAATAAAATGAAAGCGGGCTTAACTTGTATTAGGTCTGAAATAATGAATTTTAGACAAAAAATGTGTGAAACACTACACACTTAATAAATGAAACAATATTGATATTTAGTCAATTAAGATTAAATTGGATTGATTTTAAAAACACGTATTCTCAGCTAAAAATAAACATGTCATTTAAGGGGCGGCACGGTGGCGCAGTGCTAGCGCTGCTGCGTCGCAGTAAGGAGACCTGGGTTCGCTCCGGTTTCCTCCCACAGTCCAAAGACATGCAGGTTAGGTACATTGGCGATCCTAAATTGTCCAAAGTGGGTGCTTGCTTGTTTTTTTGTGTGCCCTGAGGTGGGCTGTCGCCCTGCCCGGGATTTATTCCTGCCTTGCGCCCTGCGTTGGCTGGGATTGGCTCCAGAAGACCTCCGTGACCTTGTAGTTAGGATATAGCGGGTTGGACGATGTAATTTAAGTTTAATGAGATTCCGTTACTTAAGTTCTACACAACAAACGACGTGTTTGAAATGAAACTTAAAAAGAACGTTTCATTTTAAAACATCTCAAACTAATTGTATGGGACCGCTGTCCGTGAATTAAGTTTATTTAAGAAATCATTTTGAGCGCACCCTTTATCATGTTATGTAGATTTTAAAACGTTTACAATTGTTCATTATCTTCACATTTCCCTTGTTAATTGCTCTAGGAGTTGTTAAATTCCACGTGAAGCTCGCACACACACGCGTACAAACACACACGCGCACGCACACACATTTTTCGAACAGCCCATTACAAACCCTTACAAGAGAAACATTGTTAAGGAAATCGGCATAACCTGTCTTGTATTAAATATATTTAATTAAGTCACATCAATATCAATAACATTTTTGATGGGAATAATAAACTGTAATAAATACATAATTGTTTGCCAATAAATAAGCTGTAGAGTGGTTGGCACTCCAACACACTAGTACGGTACCCAAAGTAGCTTCTATAGGAATGAAAGACTCCATATCGAACCTTTCAAACCCCAAGCACTTTATAACACACACTGAAAGTCTGTGTAAGTCTAAGCAGCTGTGCAGC